>NW_028233404.1:0-7500 GCF_054856515.1 Filicampus tigris | reverse complement strand
TTAGGGTTAGGGTTAGGGTTAGGGTTAGGGTTAGGGTTAGGGTTAGGGTTAGGGTTAGGGTTAGGGTTAGGGTTAGGGTTAGGGTTAGGGTTAGGGTTAGGGTTAGGGTTAGGGTTAGGGTTAGGGTTAGGGTTAGGGTTAGGGTTAGGGTTAGGGTTAGGGTTAGGGTTAGGGTTAGGGTTAGGGTTAGGGTTAGGGTTAGGGTTAGGGTTAGGGTTAGGGTTAGGGTTAGGGTTAGGGTTAGGGTTAGGGTTAGGGTTAGGGTTAGGGTTAGGGTTAGGGTTAGGGTTAGGGTTAGGGTTAGGGTTAGGGTTAGGGTTAGGGTTAGGGTTAGGGTTAGGGTTAGGGTTAGGGTTAGGGTTAGGGTTAGGGTTAGGGTTAGGGTTAGGGTTAGGGTTAGGGTTAGGGTTAGGGTTAGGGTTAGGGTTAGGGTTAGGGTTAGGGTTAGGGTTAGGGTTAGGGTTAGGGTTAGGGTTAGGGTTAGGGTTAGGGTTAGGGTTAGGGTTAGGGTTAGGGTTAGGGTTAGGGTTAGGGTTAGGGTTAGGGTTAGGGTTAGGGTTAGGGTTAGGGTTAGGGTTAGGGTTAGGGTTAGGGTTAGGGTTAGGGTTAGGGTTAGGGTTAGGGTTAGGGTTAGGGTTAGGGTTAGGGTTAGGGTTAGGGTTAGGGTTAGGGTTAGGGTTAGGGTTAGGGTTAGGGTTAGGGTTAGGGTTAGGGTTAGGGTTAGGGTTAGGGTTAGGGTTAGGGTTAGGGTTAGGGTTAGGGTTAGGGTTAGGGTTAGGGTTAGGGTTAGGGTTAGGGTTAGGGTTAGGGTTAGGGTTAGGGTTAGGGTTAGGGTTAGGGTTAGGGTTAGGGTTAGGGTTAGGGTTAGGGTTAGGGTTAGGGTTAGGGTTAGGGTTAGGGTTAGGGTTAGGGTTAGGGTTAGGGTTAGGGTTAGGGTTAGGGTTAGGGTTAGGGTTAGGGTTAGGGTTAGGGTTAGGGTTAGGGTTAGGGTTAGGGTTAGGGTTAGGGTTAGGGTTAGGGTTAGGGTTAGGGTTAGGGTTAGGGTTAGGGTTAGGGTTAGGGTTAGGGTTAGGGTTAGGGTTAGGGTTAGGGTTAGGGTTAGGGTTAGGGTTAGGGTTAGGGTTAGGGTTAGGGTTAGGGTTAGGGTTAGGGTTAGGGTTAGGGTTAGGGTTAGGGTTAGGGTTAGGGTTAGGGTTAGGGTTAGGGTTAGGGTTAGGGTTAGGGTTAGGGTTAGGGTTAGGGTTAGGGTTAGGGTTAGGGTTAGGGTTAGGGTTAGGGTTAGGGTTAGGGTTAGGGTTAGGGTTAGGGTTAGGGTTAGGGTTAGGGTTAGGGTTAGGGTTAGGGTTAGGGTTAGGGTTAGGGTTAGGGTTAGGGTTAGGGTTAGGGTTAGGGTTAGGGTTAGGGTTAGGGTTAGGGTTAGGGTTAGGGTTAGGGTTAGGGTTAGGGTTAGGGTTAGGGTTAGGGTTAGGGTTAGGGTTAGGGTTAGGGTTAGGGTTAGGGTTAGGGTTAGGGTTAGGGTTAGGGTTAGGGTTAGGGTTAGGGTTAGGGTTAGGGTTAGGGTTAGGGTTAGGGTTAGGGTTAGGGTTAGGGTTAGGGTTAGGGTTAGGGTTAGGGTTAGGGTTAGGGTTAGGGTTAGGGTTAGGGTTAGGGTTAGGGTTAGGGTTAGGGTTAGGGTTAGGGTTAGGGTTAGGGTTAGGGTTAGGGTTAGGGTTAGGGTTAGGGTTAGGGTTAGGGTTAGGGTTAGGGTTAGGGTTAGGGTTAGGGTTAGGGTTAGGGTTAGGGTTAGGGTTAGGGTTAGGGTTAGGGTTAGGGTTAGGGTTAGGGTTAGGGTTAGGGTTAGGGTTAGGGTTAGGGTTAGGGTTAGGGTTAGGGTTAGGGTTAGGGTTAGGGTTAGGGTTAGGGTTAGGGTTAGGGTTAGGGTTAGGGTTAGGGTTAGGGTTAGGGTTAGGGTTAGGGTTAGGGTTAGGGTTAGGGTTAGGGTTAGGGTTAGGGTTAGGGTTAGGGTTAGGGTTAGGGTTAGGGTTAGGGTTAGGGTTAGGGTTAGGGTTAGGGTTAGGGTTAGGGTTAGGGTTAGGGTTAGGGTTAGGGTTAGGGTTAGGGTTAGGGTTAGGGTTAGGGTTAGGGTTAGGGTTAGGGTTAGGGTTAGGGTTAGGGTTAGGGTTAGGGTTAGGGTTAGGGTTAGGGTTAGGGTTAGGGTTAGGGTTAGGGTTAGGGTTAGGGTTAGGGTTAGGGTTAGGGTTAGGGTTAGGGTTAGGGTTAGGGTTAGGGTTAGGGTTAGGGTTAGGGTTAGGGTTAGGGTTAGGGTTAGGGTTAGGGTTAGGGTTAGGGTTAGGGTTAGGGTTAGGGTTAGGGTTAGGGTTAGGGTTAGGGTTAGGGTTAGGGTTAGGGTTAGGGTTAGGGTTAGGGTTAGGGTTAGGGTTAGGGTTAGGGTTAGGGTTAGGGTTAGGGTTAGGGTTAGGGTTAGGGTTAGGGTTAGGGTTAGGGTTAGGGTTAGGGTTAGGGTTAGGGTTAGGGTTAGGGTTAGGGTTAGGGTTAGGGTTAGGGTTAGGGTTAGGGTTAGGGTTAGGGTTAGGGTTAGGGTTAGGGTTAGGGTTAGGGTTAGGGTTAGGGTTAGGGTTAGGGTTAGGGTTAGGGTTAGGGTTAGGGTTAGGGTTAGGGTTAGGGTTAGGGTTAGGGTTAGGGTTAGGGTTAGGGTTAGGGTTAGGGTTAGGGTTAGGGTTAGGGTTAGGGTTAGGGTTAGGGTTAGGGTTAGGGTTAGGGTTAGGGTTAGGGTTAGGGTTAGGGTTAGGGTTAGGGTTAGGGTTAGGGTTAGGGTTAGGGTTAGGGTTAGGGTTAGGGTTAGGGTTAGGGTTAGGGTTAGGGTTAGGGTTAGGGTTAGGGTTAGGGTTAGGGTTAGGGTTAGGGTTAGGGTTAGGGTTAGGGTTAGGGTTAGGGTTAGGGTTAGGGTTAGGGTTAGGGTTAGGGTTAGGGTTAGGGTTAGGGTTAGGGTTAGGGTTAGGGTTAGGGTTAGGGTTAGGGTTAGGGTTAGGGTTAGGGTTAGGGTTAGGGTTAGGGTTAGGGTTAGGGTTAGGGTTAGGGTTAGGGTTAGGGTTAGGGTTAGGGTTAGGGTTAGGGTTAGGGTTAGGGTTAGGGTTAGGGTTAGGGTTAGGGTTAGGGTTAGGGTTAGGGTTAGGGTTAGGGTTAGGGTTAGGAGGTTAGGGTTAGGGTTAGGGTTAGGGTTAGGGTTAGGGTTAGGGTTAGGGTTAGGGTTAGGGTTAGGGTTAGGGTTAGGGTTAGGGTTAGGGTTAGGGTTAGGGTTAGGGTTAGGGTTAGGGTTAGGGTTAGGGTTAGGGTTAGGGTTAGGGTTAGGGTTAGGGTTAGGGTTAGGGTTAGGGTTAGGGTTAGGGTTAGGGTTAGGGTTAGGGTTAGGGTTAGGGTTAGGGTTAGGGTTAGGGTTAGGGTTAGGGTTAGGGTTAGGGTTAGGGTTAGGGTTAGGGTTAGGGTTAGGGTTAGGGTTAGGGTTAGGGTTAGGGTTAGGGTTAGGGTTAGGGTTAGGGTTAGGGTTAGGGTTAGGGTTAGGGTTAGGGTTAGGGTTAGGGTTAGGGTTAGGGTTAGGGTTAGGGTTAGGGTTAGGGTTAGGGTTAGGGTTAGGGTTAGGGTTAGGGTTAGGGTTAGGGTTAGGGTTAGGGTTAGGGTTAGGGTTAGGGTTAGGGTTAGGGTTAGGGTTAGGGTTAGGGTTAGGGTTAGGGTTAGGGTTAGGGTTAGGGTTAGGGTTAGGGTTAGGGTTAGGGTTAGGGTTAGGGTTAGGGTTAGGGTTAGGGTTAGGGTTAGGGTTAGGGTTAGGGTTAGGGTTAGGGTTAGGGTTAGGGTTAGGGTTAGGGTTAGGGTTAGGGTTAGGGTTAGGGTTAGGGTTAGGGTTAGGGTTAGGGTTAGGGTTAGGGTTAGGGTTAGGGTTAGGGTTAGGGTTAGGGTTAGGGTTAGGGTTAGGGTTAGGGTTAGGGTTAGGGTTAGGGTTAGGGTTAGGGTTAGGGTTAGGGTTAGGGTTAGGGTTAGGGTTAGGGTTAGGGTTAGGGTTAGGGTTAGGGTTAGGGTTAGGGTTAGGGTTAGGGTTAGGGTTAGGGTTAGGGTTAGGGTTAGGGTTAGGGTTAGGGTTAGGGTTAGGGTTAGGGTTAGGGTTAGGGTTAGGGTTAGGGTTAGGGTTAGGGTTAGGGTTAGGGTTAGGGTTAGGGTTAGGGTTAGGGTTAGGGTTAGGGTTAGGGTTAGGGTTAGGGTTAGGGTTAGGGTTAGGGTTAGGGTTAGGGTTAGGGTTAGGGTTAGGGTTAGGGTTAGGGTTAGGGTTAGGGTTAGGGTTAGGGTTAGGGTTAGGGTTAGGGTTAGGGTTAGGGTTAGGGTTAGGGTTAGGGTTAGGGTTAGGGTTAGGGTTAGGGTTAGGGTTAGGGTTAGGGTTAGGGTTAGGGTTAGGGTTAGGGTTAGGGTTAGGGTTAGGGTTAGGGTTAGGGTTAGGGTTAGGGTTAGGGTTAGGGTTAGGGTTAGGGTTAGGGTTAGGGTTAGGGTTAGGGTTAGGGTTAGGGTTAGGGTTAGGGTTAGGGTTAGGGTTAGGGTTAGGGTTAGGGTTAGGGTTAGGGTTAGGGTTAGGGTTAGGGTTAGGGTTAGGGTTAGGGTTAGGGTTAGGGTTAGGGTTAGGGTTAGGGTTAGGGTTAGGGTTAGGGTTAGGGTTAGGGTTAGGGTTAGGGTTAGGGTTAGGGTTAGGGTTAGGGTTAGGGTTAGGGTTAGGGTTAGGGTTAGGGTTAGGGTTAGGGTTAGGGTTAGGGTTAGGGTTAGGGTTAGGGTTAGGGTTAGGGTTAGGGTTAGGGTTAGGGTTAGGGTTAGGGTTAGGGTTAGGGTTAGGGTTAGGGTTAGGGTTAGGGTTAGGGTTAGGGTTAGGGTTAGGGTTAGGGTTAGGGTTAGGGTTAGGGTTAGGGTTAGGGTTAGGGTTAGGGTTAGGGTTAGGGTTAGGGTTAGGGTTAGGGTTAGGGTTAGGGTTAGGGTTAGGGTTAGGGTTAGGGTTAGGGTTAGGGTTAGGGTTAGGGTTAGGGTTAGGGTTAGGGTTAGGGTTAGGGTTAGGGTTAGGGTTAGGGTTAGGGTTAGGGTTAGGGTTAGGGTTAGGGTTAGGGTTAGGGTTAGGGTTAGGGTTAGGGTTAGGGTTAGGGTTAGGGTTAGGGTTAGGGTTAGGGTTAGGGTTAGGGTTAGGGTTAGGGTTAGGGTTAGGGTTAGGGTTAGGGTTAGGGTTAGGGTTAGGGTTAGGGTTAGGGTTAGGGTTAGGGTTAGGGTTAGGGTTAGGGTTAGGGTTAGGGTTAGGGTTAGGGTTAGGGTTAGGGTTAGGGTTAGGGTTAGGG
Source organism: Filicampus tigris (assembly GCF_054856515.1). Taxonomy (NCBI): domain Eukaryota; kingdom Metazoa; phylum Chordata; class Actinopteri; order Syngnathiformes; family Syngnathidae; genus Filicampus; species Filicampus tigris. Next base: position 2,146 of record NW_028233404.1, on the reverse strand, counting down.
TTAGGGTTAGGGTTAGGGTTAGGGTTAGGGTTAGGGTTAGGGTTAGGGTTAGGGTTAGGGTTAGGGTTAGGGTTAGGGTTAGGGTTAGGGTTAGGGTTAGGGTTAGGGTTAGGGTTAGGGTTAGGGTTAGGGTTAGGGTTAGGGTTAGGGTTAGGGTTAGGGTTAGGGTTAGGGTTAGGGTTAGGGTTAGGGTTAGGGTTAGGGTTAGGGTTAGGGTTAGGGTTAGGGTTAGGGTTAGGGTTAGGGTTAGGGTTAGGGTTAGGGTTAGGGTTAGGGTTAGGGTTAGGGTTAGGGTTAGGGTTAGGGTTAGGGTTAGGGTTAGGGTTAGGGTTAGGGTTAGGGTTAGGGTTAGGGTTAGGGTTAGGGTTAGGGTTAGGGTTAGGGTTAGGGTTAGGGTTAGGGTTAGGGTTAGGGTTAGGGTTAGGGTTAGGGTTAGGGTTAGGGTTAGGGTTAGGGTTAGGGTTAGGGTTAGGGTTAGGGTTAGGGTTAGGGTTAGGGTTAGGGTTAGGGTTAGGGTTAGGGTTAGGGTTAGGGTTAGGGTTAGGGTTAGGGTTAGGGTTAGGGTTAGGGTTAGGGTTAGGGTTAGGGTTAGGGTTAGGGTTAGGGTTAGGGTTAGGGTTAGGGTTAGGGTTAGGGTTAGGGTTAGGGTTAGGGTTAGGGTTAGGGTTAGGGTTAGGGTTAGGGTTAGGGTTAGGGTTAGGGTTAGGGTTAGGGTTAGGGTTAGGGTTAGGGTTAGGGTTAGGGTTAGGGTTAGGGTTAGGGTTAGGGTTAGGGTTAGGGTTAGGGTTAGGGTTAGGGTTAGGGTTAGGGTTAGGGTTAGGGTTAGGGTTAGGGTTAGGGTTAGGGTTAGGGTTAGGGTTAGGGTTAGGGTTAGGGTTAGGGTTAGGGTTAGGGTTAGGGTTAGGGTTAGGGTTAGGGTTAGGGTTAGGGTTAGGGTTAGGGTTAGGGTTAGGGTTAGGGTTAGGGTTAGGGTTAGGGTTAGGGTTAGGGTTAGGGTTAGGGTTAGGGTTAGGGTTAGGGTTAGGGTTAGGGTTAGGGTTAGGGTTAGGGTTAGGGTTAGGGTTAGGGTTAGGGTTAGGGTTAGGGTTAGGGTTAGGGTTAGGGTTAGGGTTAGGGTTAGGGTTAGGGTTAGGGTTAGGGTTAGGGTTAGGGTTAGGGTTAGGGTTAGGGTTAGGGTTAGGGTTAGGGTTAGGGTTAGGGTTAGGGTTAGGGTTAGGGTTAGGGTTAGGGTTAGGGTTAGGGTTAGGGTTAGGGTTAGGGTTAGGGTTAGGGTTAGGGTTAGGGTTAGGGTTAGGGTTAGGGTTAGGGTTAGGGTTAGGGTTAGGGTTAGGGTTAGGGTTAGGGTTAGGGTTAGGGTTAGGGTTAGGGTTAGGGTTAGGGTTAGGGTTAGGGTTAGGGTTAGGGTTAGGGTTAGGGTTAGGGTTAGGGTTAGGGTTAGGGTTAGGGTTAGGGTTAGGGTTAGGGTTAGGGTTAGGGTTAGGGTTAGGGTTAGGGTTAGGGTTAGGGTTAGGGTTAGGGTTAGGGTTAGGGTTAGGGTTAGGGTTAGGGTTAGGGTTAGGGTTAGGGTTAGGGTTAGGGTTAGGGTTAGGGTTAGGGTTAGGGTTAGGGTTAGGGTTAGGGTTAGGGTTAGGGTTAGGGTTAGGGTTAGGGTTAGGGTTAGGGTTAGGGTTAGGGTTAGGGTTAGGGTTAGGGTTAGGGTTAGGGTTAGGGTTAGGGTTAGGGTTAGGGTTAGGGTTAGGGTTAGGGTTAGGGTTAGGGTTAGGGTTAGGGTTAGGGTTAGGGTTAGGGTTAGGGTTAGGGTTAGGGTTAGGGTTAGGGTTAGGGTTAGGGTTAGGGTTAGGGTTAGGGTTAGGGTTAGGGTTAGGGTTAGGGTTAGGGTTAGGGTTAGGGTTAGGGTTAGGGTTAGGGTTAGGGTTAGGGTTAGGGTTAGGGTTAGGGTTAGGGTTAGGGTTAGGGTTAGGGTTAGGGTTAGGGTTAGGGTTAGGGTTAGGGTTAGGGTTAGGGTTAGGGTTAGGGTTAGGGTTAGGGTTAGGGTTAGGGTTAGGGTTAGGGTTAGGGTTAGGGTTAGGGTTAGGGTTAGGGTTAGGGTTAGGGTTAGGGTTAGGGTTAGGGTTAGGGTTAGGGTTAGGGTTAGGGTTAGGGTTAG
>NW_028233403.1:0-4032 GCF_054856515.1 Filicampus tigris | reverse complement strand
CCTTATATTAAGATATTAATTTTTAAACCCCTTAAAATACCAGGCCCTTCCACATCTCGTGGAAATGATTATGCTAGTATGAGTAATAAGAGAAGTTGAATCTCTCCCAGCACAAGTGTATCTCGGAACGAACCCCCGCCGAGAACTAACGGCCCCAAAAATAGAGGGAAGTGTTAAACAAATAAAAACCAAGAAAAATCACCTATTCGCCTAACCGTTAAACCCACACTGGAGTGCCACCAAGGAAAGACTAAAAGGAAGAGAAGGAACTCGGCAAATAATTAATAAAGCCTCGCCTGTTTACCAAAAACACCGCCTCTTGCAAAACAAAGATAAGAGGTCCCGCCTGCCCTGTGACTACATGTTTAACGGCCGCGGTATTTTGACCGTGCGAAGGTAGCGCAATCACTTGTCTCTTAAATAGAGACCTGTATGAATGGCATAACGAGGGCTTAACTGTCTCCTCTCCCCAGTCAATGAAATTGATCTCCCCGTGCAGAAGCGGGGTTAAAAACATAAGACGAGAAGACCCTATGGAGCTTTAGATAGCAGCGGATTCTATGTCAATAACCCTAATTAAAGGACTAAACAAATAGAAGTTCTGCTAATATCTTCGGTTGGGGCGACCGCGGGGTAAAATTAAACCCCCGTGAGGAGTGGGATAAAATCCTAAAACTAAGAACCCCTGTTCTAAGTAGCAAAATATTTGACCTTAAGACCCGGCACTGCCGATCAACGAACCAAGTTACCCTAGGGATAACAGCGCAATCCCTTTTAAGAGTCCCTATCGACAAGGGGGTTTACGACCTCGATGTTGGATCAGGACATCCTAATGGTGCAGCCGCTATTAAGGGTTCGTTTGTTCAACGATTAAAGTCCTACGTGATCTGAGTTCAGACCGGAGTAATCCAGGTCAGTTTCTATCTATGATATGTTTTTCTCTAGTACGAAAGGACCGAGAAAAGGGGGCCTATGTTACAGACAAGCCTTACTTTGATCCTATGAAATCATCTAAAAAGGACAACAAAGCATAAATTTAAGTTGAAAATAACAACACTGCAGGAATAGCAAAAACTACCGCACAAATACACCATTAATCAGAGGTTAAAATCCTCTCTCCTGCAAATGTAGCCCAACATTTACCCTAGCGGGTATAGGTACATCTTATTCCCCTCCCCTTTTTCCGGGGGGGAATAAGATATACCTCTCTCGAGTGGCAGGTATCGGACATAGCATATGAGCATTTCTGGGTAAATTACCCCCAAATGCACAAATAGCCCACACCTATCCCAACTAATAAATATCATATGTAAGAGTGGCAGAAATCGGCTATTGCAAAAGGCCTAAGCCCTTTAAATAGAGGTTCAAACCCTCTCTCTTATTATGACTATTATTATACTGACACATATTATTAACCCCTTAACTTACATTGTACCTGTCCTCCTTGCCGTAGCATTCCTAACCTTGATTGAACGCAAGGTCTTGGGTTATATACAACTACGGAAAGGACCAAACATTGTAGGACCTTACGGACTACTTCAACCGATTGCCGATGGTTTAAAGTTATTTATTAAAGAGCCCGTCCGCCCGTCCACCGCCTCCCCCATCCTTTTCTTAATTTGCCCTTTGCTTGCACTAACGCTTGCCCTCACACTATGGGCCCCCCTTCCTATGCCTCACCCCGTTACTAATGTTAATTTAGGTATTCTCTTTATCTTAGCCTTATCCAGCCTCGCCGTATATTCTATCTTAGGTTCCGGTTGAGCATCAAACTCCAAATATGCACTTATTGGTGCCCTCCGAGCTGTCGCCCAAACAATCTCCTATGAAGTGAGCCTAGGTCTTATCCTATTAGCCTCAGTTATCTTCACAGGGGACTTTACCCTTCAGGCATTTGGCACTACCCAGGAAACCATATGATTAATTTTACCTGCTTGACCCCTAGCAACAATATGGTATATTTCCACTCTTGCTGAGACAAATCGCGCCCCTTTTGACCTCACAGAGGGGGAATCAGAACTAGTTTCGGGGTTTAACGTAGAATATGCAGGAGGCCCCTTTGCCCTTTTCTTCCTTGCAGAATATGCTAATATTCTACTTATGAATACCCTGTCCGCCATCCTGTTCCTCGGGGCCACACACATCCCCACCTTCTCAGAGCTTACCACAATTAACCTTATATTAAAAGCAACTCTCCTTTCAGTATTATTTCTTTGAGTACGAGCCTCCTACCCCCGATTCCGATACGACCAATTGATACATTTAATCTGAAAAAATTTCCTGCCTTTAACCCTGGCTATAATTGTCTGACATTTATCCCTACCCATTGCACTAGCGGGCCTTCCGCCTCAATTATAGGAATTGTGCCTGACTAATAAGGGCCACTTTGATAGAGTGTAATATGGGGGTTAGAATCCCCCCAACTCCTTAGAAAGAAGGGATTTGAACCCTACCGAAGAGATCAAAACTCTTAGTGCTTCCATTACACCACTTCCTAAAAGTAAAGTCAGCTAAATAAGCTTTTGGGCCCATACCCCAAAAATGCAGGTTAAAACCCTCCCTTTACTAATGAATCCTTACATTATATTGACACTACTCTTTAGTCTAGGTCTTGGCACAACCATTACATTTATGAGTTCACATTGATTACTAGCCTGAATAGGCTTAGAGATTAATACCTTGGCCATCATCCCCCTCATAGCACAACACCACCACCCTCGATCAATTGAAGCTTCCACAAAGTACTTTATTATTCAGGCCACTGCAGCCGCAATAATCCTATTTGCCAGTACAACAAATGCCTGATTAACAGGACAATGGCTTATCAGTGAGATATCCCACCCCCTCCCCCTTACTATTATCACAATAAGTTTAGCACTAAAAATTGGACTGGCTCCTCTACACACATGACTCCCAGAGGTACTTCAAGGATTAGATTTAACCACTGGTATAATTCTCTCCACCTGGCAGAAACTGGCTCCTTTTGCCCTCTTAATACAAATGGATACCCAAAATTCACTTGTATTGCCTGCCATGGCCATCTTATCAACAATAATTGGGGGTTGGGGTGGTCTTAATCAGACTCAACTGCGGAAAATCCTAGCTTATTCATCTATCGCCCACCTGGGGTGGATAGTACTAGTTTTACAATATGCCCCCCATTTGACATTAATTGCCCTACTGACGTACATAATTATAACTTTTTCAGCTTTCAAAATATTTGAAGTGAATAAGGCAACTTCAATTAATGCTTTAGCCAACTCCTGATCTAAATCCCCCATATTAACAGCGCTAACCCCGCTGTTAATGCTATCATTAGGAGGTTTACCACCAATAACAGGCTTTGCCCCCAAGTGAATAATTCTTCATGAATTAACAAAGCAAGAACTGACAATAGTTGCACTGATCACGGCCCTCTCCGCTTTACTTAGTCTCTATTTTTACCTACGATTATCATATGCTATAGCACTTACCCTCTCCCCCAACAATACTGCAGGAACAACCCAATGGCGTTTTCAAAACCCAAAAATAGGAATCTCACTATGCATCGCCATACTCTCCTCGCTGCTACTGCTTCCCCTACTCCCGGCAATAACCGCACTTGTAGGATAAGGAATTTAGGCTAATATAAACCAAGAGCCTTCAAAGCCCTAAATAGAGGTGAAAACCCTTTAATTCCTGATAAGACTTGCAAGACACTAACCCACATCTCCTGTATGCAAAACAGACACTTTAATTAAGCTAAAGCCTTAACTAGACGGGAAGGCCTCGATCCTACAAATTTCTAGTTAACAGCTAAAAGCCCAAACCAGCGAGCATCCGTCTACTTTCCCCCGCCTTTCACAACAAAAGAGGCGGGGGAAAGCCCCGGCGGAAATTAATTCGCAACTTAAGATTTGCAATCTAATGTGTTAAACACCTCAAGGCTTGGTATGAAGGGGGCTCAAACCCCTGTATGTGGGACTACAGTCCACCGCTTACTCGGCCATCCTACCTGTGGCAATCACACGCTGATTCTTCTCAACCAACCAT
>NW_028233402.1:0-8097 GCF_054856515.1 Filicampus tigris | reverse complement strand
GGTCAAACCTCGGAACAACATTTTTTGGGAATATCTCAAAAACCTGATGTGCTCGAGAAAAAAAAAAAAAAGAGACATTTTTTTTTAAATCGGCATCAAAAATGCATTCAGCGACACAAAGTCATCTCCGATTCAAATTTGCCGTTGCCTGGCGTAATAAAACAAAACTGCACACGCAGTAATCTCCCGCGCCACACCGATACAACAACAACAACATTCCTTTTCTTTTTTTTTTTTTTCTTTTTTTTTACCCTTGTATGACAGTTAAGAATGTTGTAAATGCACAAAGTGAGCTGCCTTCAGCAATCCTGCATGTCCCGAAACACTACCCGTCCATCAAGTGGTTGAAGGCTGGGTGGGTTTCTATTATATTACTTTTATTGGACTTTTGAACACCTGCACGGCAGTTATGAATGTTCAAATGATGCCTGAAGAATTTTATGCCTACAAGAGCTGGAGGGGATTCACCCAATTTGAATTTTCCCACCGCAAACTGTCAATCAAAGCCCACGTCGGAGGAGAACCATGACCAAGTGAAGCCCTGCGTCCAAATACAGCTACAGGAAAACCTCATGAAAAATGTGCGTGATTATAATCATTTCAAATGCAGCACTTGGGTTTCTTACAATAATTCTGGCTCCACCTAATGTTCGGCAGCACCCTGTGGAATGTGCGTGCACATGTGAATATGCGCGGGTGTGTGTGTTGGACCGCCGCGCGGGGGCCACGGGTGGGAGGAAGCGGCCTCGCACATACGCTCAAACGCGCGGCCAAGACGCGAACGTCTGCCTCGATTCGCCGACATCATAATCGATTGCTGCTGTCATTGTCAAGTGCTTCGAGTCACTTTGTGGTCGCGCAGCGATGGGGGGGGGGGGGGGGGGGCGGGGGGGGCGGCCGCCGTAAATATGCTGAGTGAGTAATTACCACAACAGCGGGGAGGAGACGGGGGAGATGTGAGTGACAATCCCTTTCATCAGCTGTTCTAAGTTCAATACCAGCACCCCCCCACCCCCAACTCAACCGCCCCAACCCCTCAGTAATAACCCTCTCCTTCCCCTCTGTCCTCTCCTGCCTTCCTGCCCGGCTAGGAGGAGGAGCCCTTCCTGTCATTGGTAGCGCCTCTTAAAGGAAAGACTGTGAAAACCGGGCTGCTGTCCAGAAGACGGCTCCATAAAAAACAAAGCACCAGACATTTAAAAAGGAGGTAGACACACACACACGCGCGCGCGCGCACACGCACCCGCACATAACGCTTGCACAAGCTCACCAGAAACCCTGGACAAATACTTCAACTTGACAAGCTTCACACACTTGCGAACAACGCCCTTGGATTTCAGATGGACTCCACAAATGTGAATCATCGGCAGCTTAGCGCTCCGATCGCGTCGGGCCCGACAACTCGCATACCAACATTGGCGTCGTTTTAGTTTGCCCTGACTAATGTGGGGAGGGGGAGGCGTATTAGACAGCTTGTTAAATACGGCTTTGTCCCGCCAATATATCATCAGGCCTTCAATACACCCTTCGTTCTCTGAGATGCACAATAATGAGCCAAACACGTGCTCTTAGCAAAATCAGGAGACATTAAATCTCATTTATAGTGTTAATTAAAAAAAACAATGCAAACTCATACATAACCTGTATTGTTGTATTTTAAAGATTTTGAGTGTGATTGGGATTGTTCTCATAAGTATTTTGTACACAAAGGTAACATTATTCGTAGGTGAAAAATACTAATTTTAGGGTTACTTAAGTTAAAAAAAAAATACAACAGAATACAGTATTGACAAATGCAGTCAAACTGACTCAACCCACATTATGAATTTTTTTTTTTTTTGCCAAATGTACAGACTTTTATTTTGCTAGTCTGCTCCGCACCTAGAAATGATCACAACAAAAATTACCAGTGAGGACTTTTTAAAGTTACCATGTATTCAAAGTTGTGTTTATTTTGCTAAAAAAAAAAAAAATTAGAAAAAAAAACAATGGGTTGACTAATTTCAACAACAATGTCCACATGACTCCAGTACTGCAGAGGTGCAACAATTAATCGACCACTAATCAATAATTATTTTGATAATCGAGTGTTTAGAATTGTGCAATTTTTCAGAATTTCAGCCTTTCAACAGTACGTATTCTCAGATTTCTGTATTCCTCAATGGGAGCAAACTTGTTTTTGTGTTGAATCAACATAAGCCATGAAGACATCTGCTTTTAGTTTGGAATACAAAGTATGTACAAATACTTTGAACATGTTTGCCGATTTACTGACATGTAACTGAATCATAATTAATTTGTTTGCCCATTTTCTGTAGTGTCAATTTAAAAAGATGTCCTATTTTTTCAATGTAGGGATGGAAATTTAAAACGTATTTTCTTATCCGATTCATCGATTAATCGAAACATGAATCGATTGTTAAAATAATCATTAGTTGCAGTCCTGCGGCAATGTAGTGCTAAACTTTTCATTGTATTTTACACTAACCACATGCGACATTATCTTTGTATTTACCACTCTAACGAGTTCTAAGAGCTTCCGTTATCTCGAGCTCATCTTGACTTTTAAGATAAGTGATAAGACAGACAGAGCGGCCCAAAGCACATTCAAGGGTCTTTCGCAGGTTTACAGACTATTGCTGTAGCCTCAAAACGCAAACAAAAACTTCCTGACTCATGAATGAGGGACGGCACATCTCACTCTGGAGACGCGGTGGTCCCGCGGCATTGGTGAAGTCGATTTGAGGCAGGAGATGTCCCCCTCAAGGCCTGAAACGCCAAGATGTAAGGAGTCAGTGGGAGGGGGGGGAGGGGGAGGTTGCGGGGGTCGTGGGGGCTAATCCCAAAACCAAATTCATCCCTCTACTCCTCTTTCATGCCCCCACACGCCTGCTAATCTCTTAATTGAGGCCTTTTCTAATTATAATGGCTTCATTAAAAGCTGCGGGTTACACAAGACGAGGCGTGTAAAGTGAGCCGTGCGCGAGGAGGACATCAGAGAGGCGGACCAACACACACTCCCGGATGGGGCCATCGGGGGCGAAAGGAGAGTGGATGCTCCAAAGCAGAGAAGAAACAAAACGTCACACCGGAGACGCCGGCGTGCAGTGACACACTTCGCTATGGACGCCGCTCCTTTTAATGCCCATTGACGGCCGTACAAAGGAAGGCGCAGAGGTGCTCAACTGACCCAAATGCATAGAAAAAAAAAACAAAAAAAAAACGCAGCAAAGCGTGCAAAGCTTTCCAGAGATCACGTTTTCCTGCACCCGAATCTAACTCTTGAGGATCGGCCGATAGCGAGTCCCGATCCGAAAAGACAGCAATGCATTAAGAAAATTCAACAGGCATCTAAATTGCCTCAATGGTCTTCATTTTTTTTTCTTTTTTCGATGACACATGATATGTTTTATATGGCCAGCACGGCAGTGGTTGAAAACAAGGAAACAAATAAAATGGACGTGTCTTTGATAGAAACGGACTAAAAACCTTTGTTTTGGAGCAGTAACAAACTAAAGATCTGGAAATGGCGTCTCAGTGCAACCTTGTAAAAGTTCAACTAAGAGGTAGTTTCACAGTAGTCGCAAATAAAAACTTCAAATCACATTTCAGGCTAGCGTGGAATGTAGACCGACTGGTCTAGTATTGAAATCAACATGACGTTTAAAGGGAGGTGTATTGATTTGGTTTTGAGTTTGTCTTCTCAAATCTGACTCAAATCGTTTTTGCTGAGCAGCGTCGTTTGATTGAATCTCGGCTTCGTCAATTTATCACGCTGTAGTCGTAGCGCATCAATAGTTAAGCTACGACTTTCGTATTAATCGAATGACTTTGAGCAATGACACACAAGGTCGAGTCTTGTTTTTCTCTTGATCACGTGACGTTCCAAAAGACAGCTAAATGCATTCAAAGCTTTTTTTCCCCCTCTATTCATATTATATTCGATCATCCCCGAAGAGAGCACTATTAAGTAGTTATTTAAAAGAACTATCACGCAGTAGAAAGATTAATATTTGGCAGCATTTAAGCCTCCAAAATTGTTGGTAAACAAACAGTCTCGTTTTGATTTGCGTGAAAGGTATGAGGTGAGTCACACTCATTTGCGTGTTCCTCTTCAAATAGACCAACAGGTTAGTCCAGGAGTCAAAACGCTTCTCGCTCAACAGTTTCTTTGCTCTAATGTGGAGTAAAGCAAAGTAGTTGAACGCAGTTCAACAGTTCGGTTCTTCACTTGAGCGTTCCTAAAACACTTTTGTTCAACAAGTTGCCTGAATGGCCATTTGTGTAAGTGCGCCTTTTCGACTGGCGTCCGTGGACGCTCCCGAGCGAGTCGGGACAGGCCCCGCTGTGGTGTTTGTCAAGCCGACTGCTCATCCGTCATCGTTAGCGCACACCGGCGACTGTCCGAATGATTACTGAAGATAAATAGGCTCGAGGTGCTCGGCCCGAGACGCTTCGAAGCACTTGAGCGCAGCGAGGGGGGGCGTAAGGGGGATGGGGGGGGGGGGGGGGGGCATGCTGGATGTCTGACTGGCACTCTGCAATTTGACTTGAATAGATAGAGTCAATGTTTGCGTTTGCGCAGCACAGGGCCAACCGGAATAAAAGAGCTCCACAATGAGCTCCATGACCAGAACAAAAGATCTGCTTTTGTTATTATCTTGAGCGGGATTGTTCCAGTGTCCACACTTGATGCAACGCGGGCCTCGGCAAAGCTGGCACACAAACGCCGGCGCGCTGCCGCGGCCCGCAGGGAAGCCAAAAGTGTTGAAACGCGCACGGGTCACGTCAAGTGCTGCGCTGCATGTGACTTTCGCGCAACGAGGCCAAATTACAACAATGTTCGCCTTCAATCTGTCAAAGCCGTTTCTGTTTGGACGTTGTTCCGCTCTGGCCGCCGGGTCGGGTCCGGCATTGTTTCAAGCGGCTGTCAATCACGCCAAGTCATTCGCCAAGACAACAAACGCGATGATGATGAATGTGTGGCGCTTAAGTCCCACGCAAAGCCCGCTAAGCACATAAACAAACGGACGGCGGGGGTGAGAATGCTCACAGGGCGCTGAGTGGAATCTGCCTCTTCCTGTGGAGAGAGCGCCGCGACAACCCCGGTGCTGACCCTGATAAGGAGCAAGCAACGCGATGGAGGAGATGGGCCCGGTACTCACACTGGAGGCTGCCGGCCCCGGCCCAGGCGAAGGGGTCCAGGCTGGAGAAGAACGGGGGGGCCTTGGACAGCATGCAGGAGCCCTGCGCAGACACATCGTAGAGGGGCCGCGGGGCCAGCCCCAGAGCCTCCATGCAGTCGAACATGCCCGACTCGCAACACGCTAGGGAAAAGTGCCACTCCGGCTAAGTTGATGGCTCGAAAGCGGTCTCTCCAGTTTTCCGAGGAGCACCTTCCCTCTGCCCTCGGGTCACTCGGTGGACCTCAGCTCTGTAACCGATCTCCGTTCCCCTCTCAGCGGCTCTGTGGGCCTCTCGCTCTCCGCCACAGGCACAGGCAAGGCAGGAGCACATGGGGGCGGGGTCCGGGGAGGAGGAGTGGGAGGGGCCGGGCGTGCGCTCGATGTCTGATAGGCCACGCGCACAACCTCCGGTTTCCCTCCGAATCGACCTCCAACTTTTCCAGCTTCGTATTTCAGATTGGATGCAAGTAAGAGCAAATGCTACGGCCTGCCTTGCAATACACTTTTGAACTTTCTTTCCCTCTATGCAATGACTTCGGCATGAAACGCTGTCTTTTTTTTTTTTACCCCTCAAATGAAATGACACCCTGCTCCGTTGCCGTTAGCGATGAAAATAAACGACAGTAACACTTGAAAAAAAAAATCACTTCACACCTGTTGAAAGGGAGACAGGAGCGTGTTGAGGGATGAGCGCTACATTGAGATGATTGACTACGGGGAGGTCGAAGTGCTTACACAAACAAGCTTAGTCATGATGCAACCATTTTGAAAAATGTCTTCATACATGGAACTTGATTAAAAAACATGAGATTCATGGCATGGTTAAAGGGCTGATTTGAAAATATTACAAAAACCTTTTTTTTTCCTTTAATATGCACTATGTTTTAGAGGGGTTTTTTTTAGGGAGGGGGGATGATAATGAGATTTCTTTTTTTTTTTTAATGTTTTCAAAATAACAGGAAGAAAATGGAACAACAAATTCAACAACCAAGAAGTGGACAGTTTAAAATCAGGCATGTCCAGCTCCGGTCCTCAAGATCCGTTGTCCTGCTTGTTTTTCCATCTCGCCCTGCTGCAAACACCTGATTCCAATGATCAGCTCATCATCAAGCGACGAGAGTGTTTTTTTATGCTGCATCCCATATTTATTTAATTCACCATTATTGAAAAAATAAATATAGCCTCTCTGTCACCAATCCAGTCCATCAACTATTGACGGCGCTGTGATTGTGTTAACAGGAACAAACACAAGCTAAATACAGTCTCTGTTATTGTTTTTGCTTAATTGCTTGATAAATGTTGAGTATGGGTGCCCTTTCTTTTTGGCTTGAGCACCGGCCTACCCAAAATGTCAGTGTACATGCATGCTGATTTCAATCACCTGGATGAATTGAGAATCAACAGAGACGTAGAAAAAAAGCTTGATTTTGAACAAGTACATTGGTATTTCTTTAAAGATATTGAGGCAATAATTTAAAAATGAATAAGGCAGCTTTTGCTATCAGGCAAATAATGATATTTTAGGACAAGCCAAAAAAAAAAGTTGATATCCTTTTGACGATGGCCCCATTATGTTTCATTGCAAAATCTTAACATTTGCAAATCATAAATAAATACATGAATAAATAAATACAGAAATAAACCCCCCAAATCCTTTGTAATAATATGTTCTATGCGCCTTGACTAATATAAACAAGGCATTCTGATTAATATTGTGTTTGTGGAATAAGAGTTTGGCTGCAAAATTTACCCGTTTTTAGCCATCTCACGAGGCGGCCATTTTGTCACTTCTGTCTCCCGAAAATGACATCACAGTTGCTCAGGGATCGGGTAAAGACCAATCATGGGTCAGCTTAAAAAAATAGATGAGCTTTGATTGGTCGTTAGCTGAGCCCTGAGCAACTGTGATGTCATTTTCAGTCGACAGACGTGACAAAATGGCCGCCCCCTGAGATGGCTGAAAACAGGTGCATTTTACTGCTTAACTCATACTCCGCAACCACAGTATTAATCAGAATGCCATGTTTCAACTTGTGGGCCTGCACAGAACATATTCTTGTAAAGAAACATTTTGGGTAGACTTCCCCTTTAAAACTGGGTAGTCAAAATATCTCTAGAATCTGTAAAATTGTTATTATTAAATTATTAACTGTATTACAAATGTCATAATATTATTTTTTTTGTGGTTATTATGGAGCATTGTCAAACACATTTTTTTCCCCAAATTATACCTAGCCTAGATTTGTCATACATTGAATAAGGTCCAAGTGCTCTTTTTTTTTTTTTTAAACAACGTCATATATCTCTCACATAGTTTAAATCATGACTTTTTTTCCCCCTCTTTTCTCCGAAAGCATTCTCTGTTATGTCTTGAGTCCCGGCATGTGCGGCGCTATCTAATTCAATTCTTTCAAGAGGGGTCCAAACTGATTAAGTTGTGCGTGTTCAGCTTATTGGACCGCAGGACCCAAAGTGTGAGCGTGCTGCAGGCGACGCACACACACACGCACACACACTTGCACACACACTCGCTGGCCTGCGGTGTGAATAGTTTGTATACTAGACAGCTTCACTCTCCTCCCTCCACTCCTCCCTTTCCTTCCCTCCTTCAAGAGGGATGAACTCTCGAAGAAACCCCCACTGGGGCTCGAACACCCCCCCCCACCCCTGCACACATACATATACACACACATGCACACTCACTCCCAAACATGTCATGCCTTCGGCTTTGTACACTCACAGTATTACAATTGTTTTTTTCTCCCCCCCCCCCCCCGTCTTTGTTTGTTTCTTTTCAAACCCCTGACTGCATGAATACATTATGATATCCAAGTTAAAGTGATGCTGCGCTCTATTTCACACATCTTATGAGCTCTCCTCCTCCGACCCACTCTTGTTTTTCTCATGTTGT
>NW_028233401.1:5000-7500 GCF_054856515.1 Filicampus tigris | reverse complement strand
GGTAGCATAAAAAAGCTCCAGGGCGCAGAGGCCGACGTGCGTAAAAGCATATCCGAGCAACAGGCACCTTCCCCGGGCTGCCACTAGTGCAGTGGTGGCCGCCTATAATAGCCCTGGTAGCCCTCAGCCCTGGTAGCCCAAAGCCCTGGTAGCCCACAGCCCTGGTAGCAAAAAGCCCTGGTAGCCCAAAGCCCTGGTAGCCCAAAGCCCTGGTAGCCCAAAGCCCTGGTAGCCTAAATTAATTTTTCCCATTCATTTCAATGGGTTAGGCTACCAGGGGGAGCAGTACCACTTTTGGCCATTAGGGGCGCTGTAGTAGGTAAAAGTTGATCCCCCCAGTCAGGGGATGAGTTTGCCTACTCGCTAGGTTACCCCTGGTTTCACAAAATACAAGGGGCACATTTTCAGAAACCACTTTTTCAGAACTTGCCACCTCCAGAGCTGATCAGGGGAGCCTCGCCAAACATTAATCCAAGATTGGTGAGGGCTCGTCGGACACCCCACGGGCGATGAGTCGGTGTCTGCCTGGAGCTCATGTCACTCTCAAATATTTTCTAAGTCAACTCCATGCGCACAATGCAATGAGCCTGCCCGACATAGGGGCACTGTGAGCGGACTCACCGGGGGGGGAGAGGGCCCCCCCGCCTGGAGCTCCACGTGTTGGATTATTTTCTATGTCAACCTCCATGCGCTCAACAGAGCGAGCCTGCCCGACCTGGGGGGTGTTCAATCGGACTCCGCGGGCCGGGCGAGGGCCCCCCCGCCTGGAGCTCCACGTGTTGGATTATTTTCTATGTCAACCTCCATGCGCTCAACAGAGCGAGCCTGCCCGACCTGGGGGGTGTTCAATCGGACTCCGCGGGCCGGGCGAGGGCCCCCCCGCCTGGAGCTCCGCGTGTTGGATTATTTTCTATGTCAACCTCCATGCGCTCAACAGAGCGAGCCTGCCCGACCTGGGGGGTGTTCAATCGGACTCCGCGGGCCGGGCGAGGGCCCCCCCGCCTGGAGCTCCGCGTGTTGGATTATTTTCTATGTCAACCTCCATGCGCTCAACAGAGCGAGCCTGCCCGACCTGGGGGGTGTTCAATCGGACTCCGCGGGCCGGGCGAGGGCCCCCCCGCCTGGAGCTCCGCGTGTTGGATTATTTTCTATGTCAACCTCCATGCGCTCAACAGAGCGAGCCTGCCCGACCTGGGGGGTGTTCAATCGGACTCCGCGGGCCGGGCGAGGGCCCCCCCGCCTGGAGCTCCGCGTGTTGGATTATTTTCTATGTCAACCTCCATGCGCTCAACAGAGCGAGCCTGCCCGACCTGGGGGGTGTTCAATCGGACCCCGCGGGCCGGCCGAGGGCCCCCCCGCCTGGAGCTCCGCGTGTTGCAATATTTTCTATCTCAACCTCCGTGCGCTCAACAGAGCGAGCCCGCCCGACCTGGGGGGTGTTCAATCGGACTCCGCGGGCCGGGCGAGGGCCCCCCCCGCCTGGAGCTCCGCGTGTTGCAATATTTTCTATGTCAACCTCCGTGCGCTCAACAGAGCGAGCCCGCCCGACCTGGGGGGTGTTCAATCGGACTCCGCGGGCCGGGCGAGGGCCCCCCCCGCCTGGAGCTCCGCGTGTTGCAATATTTTCTATCTCAACCTCCGTGCGCTCAACAGAGCGAGCCCGCCCGACCTGGGGGGTGTTCAATCGGACTCCGCGGGCCGGGCGAGGGCCCCCCCCGCCTGGAGCTCCGCGTGTTGCAATATTTTCTATGTCAACCTCCGTGCGCTCAACAGAGCGAGCCCGCCCGACCTGGGGGGTGTTCAATCGGACTCCGCGGGCCGGGCGAGGGCCCCCCCCCGCCTGGAGCTCCGCGTGTTGCAATATTTTCTATCTCAACCTCCGTGCGCTCAACGGAGCGGGCCCGCCCGACCCGGGCGGCGCTCAATCGGACTCCGCGGGCCGGGCGAAGGCCCACCCCGCCCGGAGCTCCTCACCACGCACCGCACCTCCATTCCCCCACCGACCGATCGGCAACCATGACCCGCCATCGGAGGGCCCCCGCCGGCACCGGCCTCGCGCCGGTCGCTCGGGCGGACGGTTCCTCCGGCCAGCGGGTCGCTCTCCAGCGCCGGGGCTACTTCGCGAGCTTGGCCCGCGGCCAACCCCGGCGCGACCGTACGGCAGCGAGGCCGAGGCGACCCACCGATCTCAGCAGTCCTACCACGGAGCCCGCCGCTCGTCCGCGGCCCCTCCCCGCCCCAGCAGCGGGACGGTCGCCTTGCCGGCGGGCCTTCCGGCTAACGCATCGTTTCTCAAACCCTTTCCCCTAGCGCGGCGGCGGCGGCGGCGGGGCTTCCCGCGAGGAGGCCCCCGTCCTACGCCCGCTAAGGCGGCTCCAGCCCACCTACCGAAGGGACGGCGCGCGCCCTCCCCCACGCGAGCGGGCGTCCGCGCGCGGCCCCTGCCCCGTTCCGGGCGGGGCCCGACGCCGGCGCGGGCGAACCGCCGCGGGGGTGGCCC
>NW_028233400.1:2500-5000 GCF_054856515.1 Filicampus tigris | reverse complement strand
TTTCTATGTCAACCTCCATGCGCTCAACAGAGCGAGCCTGCCCGACCTGGGGGGTGTTCAATCGGACTCCGCGGGCCGGGCGAGGGCCCCCCCGCCTGGAGCTCCACGTGTTGGATTATTTTCTATGTCAACCTCCATGCGCTCAACAGAGCGAGCCTGCCCGACCTGGGGGGTGTTCAATCGGACTCCGCGGGCCGGGCGAGGGCCCCCCCGCCTGGAGCTCCACGTGTTGGATTATTTTCTATGTCAACCTCCATGCGCTCAACAGAGCGAGCCTGCCCGACCTGGGGGGTGTTCAATCGGACTCCGCGGGCCGGGCGAGGGCCCCCCCGCCTGGAGCTCCACGTGTTGGATTATTTTCTATGTCAACCTCCATGCGCTCAACAGAGCGAGCCTGCCCGACCTGGGGGGTGTTCAATCGGACTCCGCGGGCCGGGCGAGGGCCCCCCCGCCTGGAGCTCCACGTGTTGGATTATTTTCTATGTCAACCTCCATGCGCTCAACAGAGCGAGCCTGCCCGACCTGGGGGGTGTTCAATCGGACTCCGCGGGCCGGGCGAGGGCCCCCCCGCCTGGAGCTCCACGTGTTGGATTATTTTCTATGTCAACCTCCATGCGCTCAACAGAGCGAGCCTGCCCGACCTGGGGGGTGTTCAATCGGACTCCGCGGGCCGGGCGAGGGCCCCCCCGCCTGGAGCTCCACGTGTTGGATTATTTTCTATGTCAACCTCCATGCGCTCAACAGAGCGAGCCCGCCCGACCTGGGGGGTGTTCAATCGGACTCCGCGGGCCGGGCGAGGGCCCCCCCGCCTGGAGCTCCACGTGTTGGATTATTTTCTATGTCAACCTCCATGCGCTCAACAGAGCGAGCCTGCCCGACCTGGGGGGTGTTCAATCGGACTCCGCGGGCCGGGCGAGGGCCCCCCCGCCTGGAGCTCCGCGTGTTGGATTATTTTCTATGTCAACCTCCATGCGCTCAACAGAGCGAGCCTGCCCGACCTGGGGGGTGTTCAATCGGACTCCGCGGGCCGGGCGAGGGCCCCCCCGCCTGGAGCTCCGCGTGTTGGATTATTTTCTATGTCAACCTCCATGCGCTCAACAGAGCGAGCCTGCCCGACCTGGGGGGTGTTCAATCGGACCCCGCGGGCTGGCCGAGGGCCCCCCCGCCTGGAGCTCCGCGTGTTGCAATATTTTCTATCTCAACCTCCATGCGCTCAACAGAGCGAGCCCGCCCGACCTGGGGGGTGTTCAATCGGACTCCGCGGGCCGGGCGAGGGCCCCCCCCGCCTGGAGCTCCGCGTGTTGCAATATTTTCTATCTCAACCTCCGTGCGCTCAACAGAGCGAGCCCGCCCGACCTGGGGGGTGTTCAATCGGACTCCGCGGGCCGGGCGAGGGCCCCCCCCGCCTGGAGCTCCGCGTGTTGCAATATTTTCTATCTCAACCTCCGTGCGCTCAACAGAGCGAGCCCGCCCGACCTGGGGGGTGTTCAATCGGACTCCGCGGGCCGGGCGAGGGCCCCCCCCGCCTGGAGCTCCGCGTGTTGCAATATTTTCTATGTCAACCTCCGTGCGCTCAACAGAGCGAGCCCGCCCGACCTGGGGGGTGTTCAATCGGACTCCGCGGGCCGGGCGAGGGCCCCCCCCCGCCTGGAGCTCCGCGTGTTGCAATATTTTCTATCTCAACCTCCGTGCGCTCAACGGAGCGGGCCCGCCCGACCCGGGCGGCGCTCAATCGGACTCCGCGGGCCGGGCGAAGGCCCACCCCGCCCGGAGCTCCTCACCACGCACCGCACCTCCATTCCCCCACCGACCGATCGGCAACCATGACCCGCCATCGGAGGGCCCCCGCCGGCACCGGCCTCGCGCCGGTCGCTCGGGCGGACGGTTCCTCCGGCCAGCGGGTCGCTCTCCAGCGCCGGGGCTACTTCGCGAGCTTGGCCCGCGGCCAACCCCGGCGCGACCGTACGGCAGCGAGGCCGAGGCGACCCACCGATCTCAGCAGTCCTACCACGGAGCCCGCCGCTCGTCCGCGGCCCCTCCCCGCCCCAGCAGCGGGACGGTCGCCTTGCCGGCGGGCCTTCCGGCTAACGCATCGTTTCTCAAACCCTTTCCCCTAGCGCGGCGGCGGCGGCGGCGGGGCTTCCCGCGAGGAGGCCCCCGTCCTACGCCCGCTAAGGCGGCTCCAGCCCACCTACCGAAGGGACGGCGCGCGCCCTCCCCCACGCGAGCGGGCGTCCGCGCGCGGCCCCTGCCCCGTTCCGGGCGGGGCCCGACGCCGGCGCGGGCGAACCGCCGCGGGGGTGGCCCGCCGCTCCCTCCCGGCCCGAGGCTACCTGGTTGATCCTGCCAGTAGCATATGCTTGTCTCAAAGATTAAGCCATGCAAGTCTAAGTACACACGGCCCGTACAGTGAAACTGCGAACGGCTCATTAAATCAGTTATGGTTCCTTTGATCGCTCCAGCCGTTACTTGGATAACTGTGGCAATTCTAGAGCTAATA
>NW_028233399.1:10000-14446 GCF_054856515.1 Filicampus tigris | reverse complement strand
AGAGGCCGGCGTGCGTCAAAGCGCGTCCGAGCAAAAGTCACCTTCCCCTGGCAGCCACAAGCGCAGTGGTGGCCGCCCAACGTAGCCCTGCTGGCATAAGAAAGCACCAGCGGGGAGAGGCCGGCGTGCGTCAAAGCGCGTCCGAGCAAAAGTCACCTTCCCCTGGCAGCCACAAGCGCAGTGGTGGCCGCCCAACGTAGCCCTGCTGGCATAAGAAAGCACCAGCGGGGAGAGGCCGGCGTGCGTCAAAGCGCGTCCGAGCAAAAGTCACCTTCCCCTGGCAGCCACAAGCGCAGTGGTGGCCGCCTAACATAGCCCTGCTGGCATAAGAAAGCACCAGTGGGGAGAGGCCGGCGTGCGTAAAAGCGCGTCCGAGCAAAAGTCACCTTCCCCGGGCAGCCACAAGCGCAGTGGTGGCCGCCTAACATAGCCCTGGTGGCATCAAAAAGCTCCAGGGCGCAGAGGCCGACGTGCGTGAAATCATATCCGAGCAACAGGCACCTTCCCCGGGCAGCCACAAGCGCAGTGGTGGCCGCCTAACATAGCCCTGCTGGCATAAAAAAGCTCCAGGGCGGAGAGGCCGACGTGCGTAAAATCATATCCGAGCAACGGGCACCTTCCCCGGGCAGCCACAAGTGCAGTGGTGGCCGCCTAACGTAGCCCTGGTGGCATAAAAAAGCTCCAGGGCGCAGAGGCCGACGTGCGTAAAAGCATATCCGAGCAACAGGCACCTTCCCCGGGCTGCCACTAGTGCAGTGGTGGCCGCCTATAATAGCCCTGGTAGCATAAAAAAGCTCCAGGGCGCAGAGGCCGACGTGCGTAAAAGCATATCCGAGCAACAGGCACCTTCCCCGGGCTGCCACTAGTGCAGTGGTGGCCGCCTATAATAGCCCTGGTAGCATAAAAAAGCTCCAGGGCGCAGAGGCCGACGTGCGTAAAAGCATATCCGAGCAACAGGCACCTTCCCCGGGCTGCCACTAGTGCAGTGGTGGCCGCCTATAATAGCCCTGGTAGCATAAAAAAGCTCCAGGGCGCAGAGGCCGACGTGCGTAAAAGCATATCCGAGCAACAGGCACCTTCCCCGGGCTGCCACTAGTGCAGTGGTGGCCGCCTATAATAGCCCTGGTAGCATAAAAAAGCTCCAGGGCGCAGAGGCCGACGTGCGTAAAAGCATATCCGAGCAACAGGCACCTTCCCCGGGCTGCCACTAGTGCAGTGGTGGCCGCCTATAATAGCCCTGGTAGCATAAAAAAGCTCCAGGGCGCAGAGGCCGACGTGCGTAAAAGCATATCCGAGCAACAGGCACCTTCCCCGGGCTGCCACTAGTGCAGTGGTGGCCGCCTATAATAGCCCTGGTAGCATAAAAAAGCTCCAGGGCGCAGAGGCCGACGTGCGTAAAAGCATATCCGAGCAACAGGCACCTTCCCCGGGCTGCCACTAGTGCAGTGGTGGCCGCCTATAATAGCCCTGGTAGCATAAAAAAGCTCCAGGGCGCAGAGGCCGACGTGCGTAAAAGCATATCCGAGCAACAGGCACCTTCCCCGGGCTGCCACTAGTGCAGTGGTGGCCGCCTATAATAGCCCTGGTAGCATAAAAAAGCTCCAGGGCGCAGAGGCCGACGTGCGTAAAAGCATATCCGAGCAACAGGCACCTTCCCCGGGCTGCCACTAGTGCAGTGGTGGCCGCCTATAATAGCCCTGGTAGCATAAAAAAGCTCCAGGGCGCAGAGGCCGACGTGCGTAAAAGCATATCCGAGCAACAGGCACCTTCCCCGGGCTGCCACTAGTGCAGTGGTGGCCGCCTATAATAGCCCTGGTAGCATAAAAAAGCTCCAGGGCGCAGAGGCCGACGTGCGTAAAAGCATATCCGAGCAACAGGCACCTTCCCCGGGCTGCCACTAGTGCAGTGGTGGCCGCCTATAATAGCCCTGGTAGCATAAAAAAGCTCCAGGGCGCAGAGGCCGACGTGCGTAAAAGCATATCCGAGCAACAGGCACCTTCCCCGGGCTGCCACTAGTGCAGTGGTGGCCGCCTATAATAGCCCTGGTAGCATAAAAAAGCTCCAGGGCGCAGAGGCCGACGTGCGTAAAAGCATATCCGAGCAACAGGCACCTTCCCCGGGCTGCCACTAGTGCAGTGGTGGCCGCCTATAATAGCCCTGGTAGCCCTCAGCCCTGGTAGCCCAAAGCCCTGGTAGCCCACAGCCCTGGTAGCAAAAAGCCCTGGTAGCCCAAAGCCCTGGTAGCCCAAAGCCCTGGTAGCCCAAAGCCCTGGTAGCCTAAATTAATTTTTCCCATTCATTTCAATGGGTTAGGCTACCAGGGGGAGCAGTACCACTTTTGGCCATTAGGGGCGCTGTAGTAGGTAAAAGTTGATCCCCCCAGTCAGGGGATGAGTTTGCCTACTCGCTAGGTTACCCCTGGTTTCACAAAATACAAGGGGCACATTTTCAGAAACCACTTTTTCAGAACTTGCCACCTCCAGAGCTGATCAGGGGAGCCTCGCCAAACATTAATCCAAGATTGGTGAGGGCTCGTCGGACACCCCACGGGCGATGAGTCGGTGTCTGCCTGGAGCTCATGTCACTCTCAAATATTTTCTAAGTCAACCTCCATGCGCACAATGCAATGAGCCTGCCCGACATAGGGGCACTGTGAGCGGACTCACCGGGGGGGGAGAGGGCCCCCCCGCCTGGAGCTCCACGTGTTGGATTATTTTCTATGTCAACCTCCATGCGCTCAACAGAGCGAGCCTGCCCGACCTGGGGGGTGTTCAATCGGACTCCGCGGGCCGGGCGAGGGCCCCCCCGCCTGGAGCTCCACGTGTTGGATTATTTTCTATGTCAACCTCCATGCGCTCAACAGAGCGAGCCTGCCCGACCTGGGGGGTGTTCAATCGGACTCCGCGGGCCGGGCGAGGGCCCCCCCGCCTGGAGCTCCACGTGTTGGATTATTTTCTATGTCAACCTCCATGCGCTCAACAGAGCGAGCCTGCCCGACCTGGGGGGTGTTCAATCGGACTCCGCGGGCCGGGCGAGGGCCCCCCCGCCTGGAGCTCCGCGTGTTGGATTATTTTCTATGTCAACCTCCATGCGCTCAACAGAGCGAGCCTGCCCGACCTGGGGGGTGTTCAATCGGACTCCGCGGGCCGGGCGAGGGCCCCCCCGCCTGGAGCTCCGCGTGTTGGATTATTTTCTATGTCAACCTCCATGCGCTCAACAGAGCGAGCCTGCCCGACCTGGGGGGTGTTCAATCGGACTCCGCGGGCCGGGCGAGGGCCCCCCCCGCCTGGAGCACCGCGTGTTGCAATATTTTCTATCTCAACCTCCGTGCGCTCAACAGAGCGAGCCCGCCCGACCTGGGGGGTGTTCAATCGGACTCCGCGGGCCGGGCGAGGGCCCCCCCCGCCTGGAGCTCCGCGTGTTGCAATATTTTCTATGTCAACCTCCGTGCGCTCAACAGAGCGAGCCCGCCCGACCTGGGGGGTGTTCAATCGGACTCCGCGGGCCGGGCGAGGGCCCCCCCCCGCCTGGAGCTCCGCGTGTTGCAATATTTTCTATCTCAACCTCCGTGCGCTCAACAGAGCGAGCCCGCCCGACCTGGGGGGTGTTCAATCGGACTCCGCGGGCCGGGCGAGGGCCCCCCCCGCCTGGAGCTCCGCGTGTTGCAATATTTTCTATCTCAACCTCCGTGCGCTCAACAGAGCGAGCCCGCCCGACCTGGGGGGTGTTCAATCGGACTCCGCGGGCCGGGCGAGGGCCCCCCCCGCCTGGAGCTCCGCGTGTTGCAATATTTTCTATGTCAACCTCCGTGCGCTCAACAGAGCGAGCCCGCCCGACCTGGGGGGTGTTCAATCGGACTCCGCGGGCCGGGCGAGGGCCCCCCCGCCTGGAGCTCCGCGTGTTGCAATATTTTCTATCTCAACCTCCGTGCGCTCAACGGAGCGGGCCCGCCCGACCCGGGCGGCGCTCAATCGGACTCCGCGGGCCGGGCGAAGGCCCACCCCGCCCGGAGCTCCTCACCACGCACCGCACCTCCATTCCCCCACCGACCGATCGGCAACCATGACCCGCCATCGGAGGGCCCCCGCCGGCACCGGCCTCGCGCCGGTCGCTCGGGCGGACGGTTCCTCCGGCCAGCGGGTCGCTCTCCAGCGCCGGGGCTACTTCGCGAGCTTGGCCCGCGGCCAACCCCGGCGCGACCGTACGGCAGCGAGGCCGAGGCGACCCACCGATCTCAGCAGTCCTACCACGGAGCCCGCCGCTCGTCCGCGGCCCCTCCCCGCCCCAGCAGCGGGACGGTCGCCTTGCCGGCGGGCCTTCCGGCTAACGCATCGTTTCTCAAACCCTTTCCCCTAGCGCGGCGGCGGCGGGGCTTCCCGCGAGGAGGCCCCCGTCCTACGCCCGCTAAGGCGGCTCCAGCCCACCTACCGAAGGGACGGCGCGCGC